>NW_027273872.1:7492500-7517500 GCF_046630095.1 Trachinotus anak | reverse complement strand
AGACTCATCATCACTGTGTCAGACCTTTCACAATGTCCACCTTGACCTGGCAGTAAAGCGAGGGCATTAATATCCAAACAGCGAGCACTTTGCTGCTGTAATACATGACCTCTGGGTAATGAAGTCCTTACAGTCTACAGTTTTTCTCTTTTGCCACCTTGTCCTTTCTTTTTTATCACCGCTTTTCTCTCTACTTGTTACTTTTTTCCTTCATCCAGTTCCCTCTTTTTTCACTTCTAAGAGTTTATGGGTGACTGGTTGAACCCGAAACCCCAGGCAGGCAAAGCAGCTCGATCGTGGAGCTGCTTGGCAGAGGAGAGAAACTGCAAAGCTGCACTAATAACGTCCCCCTGAATATTTTAGACACAATTTATTTTTAATCCGCCGGCTGGAAATCAGAGTGATTCAGTTCCATATTGTGGCCCCTGGGGGTGTTTCGTTGCTCATACTTTTTTAATGACCACAATTCTGTCCATCCAGAGGGAGGGAGGGAGGGAGCTGGGACATACCAGCCTGTAACTCTGAGGGTAAAAGACATGAAAAGTCAGCTGGGAGTTTGATCCGAGATGAGATTCTGCCTTTAAAGAAAAAACCTGCCACCTGTATCTCAAATATGACTGATGACCCACATTTAAAGAAATCATTTTCCGGTAATAGCACTGCAGATTAACATATGAGGAAAATAGTAACATAAGGATGTCATGTGATAAACATATATAAAAAATAAAGCCTGGAAGTTTCTGCTTTATGGCAATTATCAGCATCAAGAAGTTGAAGCTGCAGAAAGCTTCTTACAGATTACATCAAATTACATCAGAAATACTACTGGGGAGTATCTCAGTGGCCTCCAGGTCTAAGATGGTTCCCATGTAATAACATCTTTCTGGGTTTAAGTCCAGCCAGGGACATGCTTTCTCTTTTCTCCTATATTAAAAGCATACAAGGCAAATAGGGCGTTACGTGAAGGAGAGAAAAACAACAGTAAAGCAATGTCCACATACATAACAGTATATCAGTGCTGAGAAAGCAGGTTGCTGTTGCTCTCTCTGAAGAAGTGCATCATTCATTGCTGAGCTTCACTAAACACTCTTATTGCATTCGTTAAAATTTAATTGCGTAAACACAAACACTTCTCTTCATCCATGTGTGTCTATATTTAGCAGCATACGTGACTCATGCCTCATTTAAGGCTCCTTTTGATTGGCACCTGGAGTCACAGTTTCCTAACAGTTTATTGTTTTTCCTGTATTAAGGACCAAGCTCAGAGTTTCATAAGGGCCATTATCAAAGATTGTATTACTAAATTAGGGTCAACAGGACCAAAGCAGCTCTGATGCTTTCCCAGGGGAAATGAAGAATAGACAGATCGACAAGGTAGACCACAGAAGCATGGCTTAGGGATGGAATTAAATATTCCTCTGAGCCACTGAGATCAACTTAATATGTAACCATATTCTTGCAATGTGCATCCAGGAGCTACTGCACACACAGTCATACTGGGATGTACCCACAGTGTGCACCACTAATTCAGTGAATGCCATCATTAAACCAATAGATCATATGTAAAAAAAAAAAAAAAAAAAAAAAAAAAGATTATGGCTGGAATCACTTAGACCAACACTAATGTACCTATTGTAACCTATCTCTGTGATTTAAGTCAAGAGGCATCCCTTTGAGAGTACATGACTAGACATATCAAGGACGGCTCCCCCTCTGAAATAATACACATAAGTCACATGATGCACTTTGAATGCAATTATTTGGGGGCCTCTTTGCTGCAACTGTCTTGCTTAGTACAATAAAACATATCAGGCTGGTCGCATGTTGGGTTCATTTGACCAGAACTACTGACAGGATACACTGGGTTACAACTATCTATTTCCATTTATATGTTTTAAGAGTTTGAAAAACATGAAGACTCTCCTGATATGAGTGAAGGACCAAGGTGTTTTTCATGAGAATAAAAACATTTTAACAACTCATTTAGAATGAACAAAGTGTCCTTACTGACCAACTTTGAAGTGAAAAGAAAGATGAGCTGCTGTGATATAAAGAGGAGGATGAAAAGAAGTTGCTTAAAATAGCTGGAAAAAAATCCTTTTTTTAATCTCTCAACTCTAAGACATCCCCAAACCAGTCCTGACGTTTCTGAAATGGTGACGATAATTGTGCCAAAAATGCATTATGTGTAAATGGTTGTTTTCAGTTCCAGGTCATTAATCTAAATTCCAATAATGAAATACACTCGGTTCATGAGTATTTCTTCTATTTTCCAGCAGGTATGGGACTCCTTGATGGAGGGCCTCTGCATGTGTGACGTGTTGTGTGCGCTTGTATTAATTAAGTGGCAACGTCTGAGGCAAAAAAATGAAGTCAACAGGGAAGTACCAAAAACTGCTCTTCTTCAAATGGCTGCTTAAGGCTGGCTCCAAAAGTGAGTCAATTCCAACAGACTCCCATGTTAAAATGTCCACCTTTACAGCAGAAATAAACATGTTTACAGCCTAGTACAAAAAATGATTTTGGTCTCTGTAGCTAATTTCCCTCTTTGTTACAACTGTACGGAGCTGAATTTTCATATAACTCATCCGTTTAAATTTAATTAAGGCTTAAGGCATAATGGAGGGGGTGCCACTTTGAGTGACAGGTGAGTGAGCTTATGCTTGCCACAAAGTGACATGCACCGAAGTCGCAGCTCCACATGTGCCCCACCTCTTTGCCCATTTTTGGATTAGCTGGGAGTTAGGCGGGGTCAGGCACTGGCAACATGATGGTGGAGCAGCCCACTCTGAGCTTCAAAACCATTTTTTAGAAACCTGTGGGTGACAGACGGAGGCAACATTCATCTTTATTTACAGTCTATGTTATTAATCACATTGTGGGGACGTAAATCTGTTTATATAGACACATTATGGGGACAAATGTGGTCCCCACGGGGCAATCCTTTAAGACTTAGTTTTTACTTAGGGTTTGCATTCGGTTTAAGTAATGTAGTGACCGTGGTTACTGCTATAGTGCATTTCCAAGGGACTTTTCCAGGTCAATTTGTCAATTCTGTGACAAAGATAATTGTCTGTGCGTGCTGTATATACAATGATGTTATTAACACATTCGATTAACAGTGGAGCCTTAATAAAAATCACAGAAATTGGTATATTTACTCTCATCTTGCCTCCCTTGTGATATGAACTATATGAACTACAAAATGGTCGAAGTAACTGTAACTATGCAGTGATCAGGATTTTCAGATCTCCTGTAGCCTGAGGGCTGTACAGACAGACTGTTCACAGTCCCCCCTTCACTGGAACAGTGGTTGTCTTTTATCTCCACCATATATCAATGTAGGTTGATTACGCTCCAATGAGGACTGGAATATTTTATTTCTGGACAGCACTGTTTACAGGTCATGTAGTAACTCACTCGTAGTTGCTCGCTGAAAGCAACTGTTTGAAAGAAATGATTAAAGTTCAGAATCTTATGCAGAGTAACCCATATGAAGACATATGAGGACTTTGACAGTATATGGGAGAACATTTGTGGTCCTTCATAATGTGGGTATGATGGAGAGGCACAGGGTTAGAATCGGCAACAAAAGCAACAAACAAAAGAAAGTGTTTTTTTTAAATCATGCTAGATGAGACTATATTTATTTTATTCATATTTCAGGCCTTGATTCAGGTGATTGTTTGTGGTTGTTGTTGGAGGGGGTTGCTATTGCTGATTGAAATCCTTTTACATTTGTTTATGTCTATCAATGCTGAGTGTAGAGGAGGGTTTGCAATCAGGGTTTTTTTCTTTTTTTGTCATATAAGAAATGGGAAAGGATGGAATAACATTTCATTGCTACAGACTCCTGTGTAATTTACCAGAACACCATCACATTTTTTTAATTTTGGAATTCAAAAGACCATTTTGTTTTCTAGTCTTGTCCATAATTCCCAATATTCATATCTTAACAGTCAGTTGGTACTTTGATTATACAGTAGCTCCAATAATGAAGATGTGAGAGGGCAGGATTCCAGAGGTCCAGACAGGCCAGCTGTAATATTTCTACATGCATTTGAAATGGAAGTTACTATCACAGATCGCTGCCAATCCCGGATGTGAATACATTTATACTTTAATAAGAAACCCACAATGTATTTTTAATGAAACGCCAGTGTCCTCCAGACAGAGGTCCACTTACTGGCTGTCTGTCAATAGCAGTCCTTTGTCTGTCAGAGGGCTCGTAGTTTTACTTAAAGTAGGATAAAATATTAGCTATCTGTAACCCTTATACATTTGATATGATGATGATGATGGTTTTGAATTACTCTATTTCCTATACCTCTTTCCCAAACAATATTTCTGTCTTGGTCTGCAGAGGCCTCAAGCCAACCGACATTTTTTTTTTTACATATAGCCAATTGGTATTATTTTCAGAAATAGCATAAATATATTTTAACTGCAAAAAAAGCAGGGAGTCATATGAAAAATAACACAAACACAAATAAGGACTACACTACACACTCACTGTTGCTAGAGCAGCACAATTTGTTGTGTTGTATTTCTAAATTTTATAATGACTAAAGTTAATCAAATGTGGATGGTATTCACAAAGATGAAAATGTTTCAGTTTTACCATGGTGGAGGTAGAAAATAGCAAAATCTGTAATGATCCCGTTGTAGCAATTTATACAAGGATGTCATTCTTACATTTAGAGAGGATAGTGTGATGCTAAATGATTGCTGAGTGTTTACAGTAGCACACTGTTTAACTGTAATCTAGGATTAAACCATTCAAGTAAAGCTAGAGTGAACCACAATTGCAAAGAGGTGTACTGTTGGCTGATTCATGTGTGTAGATGTAGGTACAGTACATGCATTCATGCAAGTAGTGCACTGACCGTGCTGATGAATGGATGAATGCATGTTGCATATACTGCAAATAGGAATGTTGTGTACTCAGCTTTTTCCCCCCATCAAGGAATAATATTTTAATTATTCATTATGGCAAAAAAATGACTGAGTATTTTAGCTCGATTCTTCATGAACACTGAAGCAGATTACTCAAATTAAAATCAATTGTGTAATGCTACTGTCATCATTAGCATGGGCAAATGTTTTAATCGTCGTTATATATGACCAATACTGAGTGCACATTTCAAGAGAGTTTATACTTTAATGTAAAAACTGTGGAAAGCATATTTTCAGCAAGAGAACGATTCTGTTCTCCTGGGTTAAATTATTAACACACAACCACAATTGGTATTTTTAGTTTGGACCACAGTTTACTTGAATATTAATACCATTAACCATACCTGCCCATCATCTCAAAAACAATGGACCTTTAATTGAATACAAGAGCACTGTAGCATGAAGGCAAATTCACCAACATAGCGGCAATAACTCCCACTGTGCTGCGAGGATGACAAAAGCTGTTGAGGTTTGAATCTTGAGTCTTCTCTTATGATGTTTTGTGTCGCATGTAGCCACTGGGAGAAACTGCAGAAAGTGTAATAAGATGGCAGAATTTTTCTTTTTATTTTAATATGCTCACATTAAGAGTGTTTCAAAGTGGTCCAGACTGTATTGTAATGTTAAGATTTTCTCAGCAATTTGCATATGAATGTCTCCTTCGCTATCACTGACAGAGATAATTATTCATATGAAAGTGGATTTATAATTGATTGATTTATAATGATATAATTATATCAATCTAATGGTGTAATTTATTTGTTCCATAGATGGTTCTTCTGAAGCTATAACATTATTCATTTACTAATTACTTTACTAATTGCTGATCAGCACTTTTAAACTGTCAAATGACATCCCCAAGCAGCGTTTTATTAATCCCATCTGAAATTCTGTCTGTGACTTAGCCAGAAAAAGAATGAAAAACACGTCTTGCACTTTTTCAATTTCAGCAATTAAATAATGCATTAGTGTGATTCCTATTTGAAATGTGAGGGGGGCATGTATTGGACTCCAAGTCACTGATGTGTTTCAATCTGTCTCTCTCGCACACTGAGGGCTTCAGTTGGAGTTCCATGTGAGGGCTCCCATCTTCTAAATGCTGCGGGCAATCTTTGCTCATTGAACTGTGTAACGACAGAGGTGATTGCAAAGACTACCAGGGATCTACGGCAGAGGAGAAAAGAACACAAAAATTCAATAATGCAGAAAATGCTAATGCTCCTACCTTTCCCACAGGGCTGTTGCTGCTGGGTGGTATTATTTCGTCAACAAGCAGGATAATGACAGAAAGATATCATATTTCCTCAAATAAAAGCAAGGTCCCCAATAATGGCCTGAGGCATAGTCAACATGAACATATACAGGTTGGGGAAAAAATAAGGGTGGATGAACCCCTGGAGCCTTCATATATAATGTGCACACCAGTTTAGCGGAATGTACATTTGTGGTGTGTTAAATTAATAAATTAAATAATGCTTTCAACACTTTGTTCTTTGTTCTCGATTACTCATTTAAGTATTAGGATATTATTGTCCTATTTCAATCACTGTGGGTGTACTGTATATACATATCCATTTTGTTTTGTCACCCTTAAATCCTGTTCAGCTGTTGATGTCTATAGAATACCTGCAGATGTTTCATTATAAAAGCCCTGATAAGAAATGAAGGGTTCCTGTCCACAGAAATGCAACAGGTGCTTTTAATTTGAAACGGTTAGTGAGCAACCATTGAGTACTGCAGTACCTGCAGTACCTTTAACAGGGCAAACGGGAGCAGATCAAAACAAGACTTCTTAGCAATTATCAAACAGAGGGAATCCAAAATAAAGGCCTGCCTGTGTATATAACTCTCCAATACACCCATGCTAGCTACGCCATAGACTATATTGGAGCTAACATTTCCACAAGAGCTGCAGCAGCTATGAAGATAACATGGAGATCACAAAGTCTGTTGTCAGCTTCAACCACTTCTGTTTTCTTTTCTGATTCTGATATATCATTATCTAGCAAAGTCTTTTCCTCTGCAAACCTTCTGCTTACTACAATTGCAGCTCTAAATCACAAAGTGAACTAAATAATATAAACACAATAAACTGAGTTATTATTTTGCACAACAGTACTGTCTCCTTTTTAGAATTGGGACCAGGCAAACCTTCCCATTGTGGCTTTGTTTCACAAAGTGAATGAAAGAATGTTTTTTTGGTTCTTTTGGCTTCCATAATTGTTAGAGTCTGCAGTGGCACCATCATCAGGTGAAATCTGATGCCAAACTTTAATTCACTTCCTACATCAGATCACCATACACTTTGATGCAGAAGCATAAATCCAACTTCTGAGCATATTTGTTCTTACATACAGGATATCTGTTGATTGTGGGTTAATGTTTGTGAGCGAAAAGATCAGTTATTTGTTGCCTTAATCAGATGCGATTGTCGATGAGTTGACAGTGAATGGTTTATTGTTGATGCTTTTGTCTGTTCAAAACCAAAGAGAGATAAAGTGACGCCTGCATGTTGGTTGTGAATTTGTCGGTTTGTGGCAGCGTACAGGGAGATACTGACAGAGACAGAGAGGAGAGAGAAGACTAAAGCTGAGATAAATAGAGGTGCTGAGCTAGATCAGGAATAAAGTGGTGGGTGGGGGGTTGGCGTGGGTTTCCATTTAGAAACAGAAAACTGCTGAGGAGCACCTGTCGTCACAATCTGTCCACCTCCACAGTGCAGCTCTGTGAGTCTGCCCAGACAGAGGCTGCTTCAAAGCTGTGGTTGTGGAATTCAGTCGAAATGTTTGATCTGGATTTATATCTCTCCTTCCCTGTATCTCTACTGCATTTCTCCCTCACACAAACACAACATCTCGCTCTCCTCTCTCTCTTTCTCTTTCTGAAGCATCTATACATGCTCCTTTTTCTTGTGTAGCACAACAAAGCTATGTGTGTGTGTCTCACTCTTTCTTCATAATCAATGGGATGACATTCCTGCAAGGGATGTCTACTCTTATGTGCCATTTTCAAGGACAGTGGTGGACACATTTACCAGGTCATGCATCCTTCCATCCCTCCATCTTGTGCAGGGTATGTTTCTCTGTCTTCAGTCATTCTCTTTAAGGTAGATAGATGAAGTTTATCTGGAGCAATGAGCGTAAACATAATATTAATGGGAGTGGCCCCTGGGTCTCCTGGTTAATAGGTTCTGACACCTTGGCATGGGCTTGATAGATCAGGTGCCAAATAGACAAAGGCTGCAGGCATGGAAAGCCTTATTACAGCCTGACAGAGGAGAGTAGCGGCTGAGATCCATCACCCTCTAGGGAGCAGTGTGCATGTGTGTGTTTGTAGATTTAGTGAGGGTGGTGGTGTGCGAGGGGGACATCACTGGCAAACGGAAATCCACTGAGTGCCAAGCTTCACACAAGGTGAGGCTGCTTTGCCCTCTGGACTACTGTGAATATGCAATGTGGGTGTTTGTGTGTCTGTCACAAAGAATCTTCAAAGTTGAACCCTACGGGAACACAGCTCAGAGGTATTTCAGCGGCATCTGTACGGACTGGAGGTGGATTTGGATAGGTGTTGCAACTCAGCACGAGAAAAATGTGAAATCATTTGACAGCATTTTCAATGAGAGCTAAGCGGCATAACCTGGTCTAATAAATTTTTTATAAATGAAATTTGTAAAAGATAGATGCAAAACACTTTTGTTGTTTTTGTTGCAGATCAAGAAAAAAATTATGGGCCACATTTATTACAAACAAATCAAGAGGTGTAAACAAGTTATATGGACAGTGGTCACAAAAAGCTCATGAAGAAACAACTGATCATGGGAATTTTTAACTGAGACTGCACTGAATCTCATATGTCGCCCATCATGACAGGCAGGTAGAAACATAATGAAAAAGAAGCATCTTGTGCTGTTAGAATATGGTAATAATTTAGTTGGACACAAGCGCAACACACTTCTGTTTTGACCTCTCTTTACTGTCTGATGTGATCAAATCCCCCCACTTACTTGCTGCCAGGTAAATGTGTTACCATGGTTACTAAATTATCTTGCATAATTATGTAGCCCACCTATGGAGATCGCTTCAGACCCACCATGTTTTCAGGCGATCATGATGGCGCAGGTCTTTGATTGCCACCAGACTCAATGTCCTAAACTGAACCCGACGAAACTGACACACCCAGAGTTTCTTCGAACGGAACCAAACACGTCAGATGTGAAAGTCTTCTCCTCAGGCCAAAGTCTTTCATTTGAATTCTGATGCAAAGCAGTGTCACTCATGGTGACCAAACAAGTCAACAAAAAGTTTCTGATTCGTATAAAAAAAAAAAAAAAACCTCATAAAAGTAAAAACGCATCCTAAAAATAGTTTGTCTCAATTGCAGTGCTAACATTGAATGCATGCATGCACAGCAGGCTGCCATCGACATCAAGCCGCCAACATGCACAATAATAATGTCCCTATCAATAAATAAATAGAGCTCTGCTTAGCACACAGCATGAGGAGCACTGGTCTAGCTGGGAGTGGAGATCTGTCAGCAAAGAGCATTCCTGAGACACAGCTGGAATTATGTTGGGTAGCAGGCAGCCAAGCAGTGTGTGAGACCATCCTGTGGTCAAAAGGTCATGTGTCTAGTTTGCGCCAGCTGATTTTTGGTGAGCATGTTACCTACACCACCTACACCAGCCCAGGTTACATTCTGTTTTTGTAAATTGGAAGTGGGAATACTTATACATATTTTATATTTCTCAATTAAAGCTGCTGTGAGGTCAGAAATAATCCTATGTCCATGTTTCAATAAGTTTTATTGACAGAACCTTGCAGTGTATGACATTGTCTAAGTCGCATTAAAGACATCACTTCCTGTATATATATTTTGCAGGAAGTTTTTTTTTTTCTTTTTGACTGGCAGTTCTTAAGTATTGATTCAAGAGCCAATATTATCTCAGGAGTCCGATAATTTCTTGGTGCTTCTACCGCTCCGCTTTCTTCCAGCTCCAGACACAACTATGTAGTAAAACAAAATGACTTAATCTCACAATACACTGATCAAGGTGAGGTGTGTCCCAACTTGGATGTCACATTTTATCATCACTGGCTTTCCCTCACATTCTCTCCTCCACCTGTTCTCCAAATCTGTGACGGTGCCAAAAACCTGGTACAGTTGACCTCCATGCACCTTCAGCTGTTGAGTTGCAGCTTGTGCAATGCATGGGCAGATAAGCAATGTTACCAAGACTGCTGCTGCAGTCACTGGAAATTCCATAGCTTCTTCAAACAAAGATGGTTAATAACAGGTTTGGTTGGGCATGACTGCCCTCAAGTGCAGGAAAAAGAAGATCTTTTTGGTGTTTTTCTGTTACCTGAGGTCTTTCTGGAGCAATTGTTTTCCTTGCCTGCTTTTGAGGACAAACATTAACTGCCAGTTTCTCTTTCATCCAACCGTTCTCATTTTGGTACAGAAAAAGAATTTTTTTGTCTGGTGCTAAGGGACAGAATGGCGGAGGTCTTGGCTTCAGCAGAGCCTGGTCATGGCCAACCAAACTGGGAAAGTGGTGAATGCCCCCCTAGCCAAGAAATATGGTGCCATGTCTTGTCCCTCACTGATGGGAATCGTCCTGCTGACAGGCCACATTTTGTCCTCATTCATCCCCACCCACGGGTATTTTCCACCCACCCAGAAAGTGTGTCCTTCTCACTTCCTGTGGTGTCTGGGGGGAGATGGCATGAATATCCACCTGCATTACACCCCTCTCACAAAAGTTCATGCTGACAGGTGAGAAGAAGTAATTCCCCAGGCCCACGATAGGAGTTGGCAGTGACAGGATTAGAACTGGATATGATTATACAAGGGTAAATCTAAAAACTGAAAAAAGTACAACTAACAAGTCACCCTGCTGACCAAGTTGCTCAATGTCTTGAATTTAAATCCACTTGTAATAGGCCATATTTGTGCTCACAACAGCCATAACTCCATCAACATGGCATAGGTCAACAGATCAGAACAAACATCAATAGAAATTTTCTGTCTGCTGTTAGACTAAGTAGGGACACTTCCAAACACATGATCATTTTTTATAATGACGTCTTTTAGGTCCTGTTATTAATGTTGAGATGGCTATTTTTTTCTTCTTCTTATACTCATTTATTTCAAACATAATCATCAAATTTTGTTTTGTCGTGAGTAAAGAGAGCAGAGGAAAAGCTGTTGAACCCTCACAATGTGCAAAAGCAGCTATGGCTTCTAGTGTATAATCATTTAAACTTCCATTTACTTTCATATTAGCATCTTATTATGCCCACAATTTGCCCAATACTGAAAGCTACACCTTCCTGCTGAGTGCCACTGGGTACATTAGAAAGTTTTAATCCAGTGGGGAAACTCCAGGTGGGTATGTTGCCGGAGGGGCTGTTTTTCATCCTGCGACAAGCAGTTTATGAGTTTTTAGACTCTATGGCTTTGAGAACCTGCCCCCAGTCTATTAATTTTGTTTGTCCTGTCCCTTCTCTTATGCCCAGCTGCATCTTTATGGGTGGGCAGTTTAAGCCAGAGCTGAGGGTGGATCTGTGATTTGATGAGTGGATCTTAAAATTTAAGATTTTTAGTTTTACAACATATCACTGCCACCATGTTTGTTATGTCTCTGCTGGACCGCTAACATGAACACATTACTCACCAGGAGACTTTGTTTTCCCCACAGTAGACCTCTCCGCTGGCTATGTGCAGATTATCAAATAATAATGTCTGACAATGAGCTAGTGATTACAAGAATCACAATAACCAATTATTTGTCAATGCTTGGGTTTTAACATTGCTGAATAAATTGCAGTTTGGGTTTTTTACATGTTTTCATGAATGTTATACTGTTATTACTTGGAAATCACATCAGCAGGAGTCCCTACAGCTTGAACACAGCATTAATGTAACTCCAGCAGAGAAATACTTTCCAGCAGTTTAACAGAGCCAAATTAGATGGGAATTATATCAAACTCCTTTTTGTCAGAGATCATCCAACTGATGGTATGTTCTCTGAAAATATGTCAGGCTTGTATGCAGACCTCCTCGCTGAATGAGTTAGATCCTCCTGAAGGAAAAATCAATGGGCCTCCCTCTGAGGAGGTGTTTATGAGGGTGAAAACAGAGATGGGATCCCAGTGAGGAGACTGTATAACTGGTCATCCATCCATGCAAACAGTGTCAGTCCTCCTTCACCTCCCCTGCCAAGTGTTGGCCTTCTGTTCTACCTTGGCTCTTATAGCCAGTCCATATGTCATTAGCTCTCCAGGGACCATCACGCACTTCCACCCGGGATGAAGACAAAAAAAAAAAAAAAAAAAGAAAAAGAATGTTATAGTCTACAATGCATTAACTGTATTTGAATAGCATATGGGCCTCAGAAAAGGTAATAATGCAAACACTCATGGTCACACAAGCAGTTCGGTGAACTTTGACATATAATTTGTCTAGTTTGTCAGTTTGACCTTTGGTGGAATTCAGAACCAGAGAGTCCAAAACGCAGGAAGCTATCACATCTTATTAGCTGTGTTGTACCATCCACATTTACTTAACCTCCTCAGTTAGAGTGTAACTGCTTGTGTGTGTGTGCTTCACTGAAGAGGACTGGTTTGCAGGCAGTTACAAAACAGGAATCAATGGGAAATAGGATATTATCTAATTATCAATCAAGCTAACTGACAGTTAGCAAGTTTGCTTGGGAAGTTAGCTTGGAAAGCTACCCCCTCCAACAACTATTTATTGAATGAAATGATGTAAAAATCCTTAGAACAAAATGCCGGAGGGCAATAAATGCCCCAATACAGAGTAAATATGAAGAAGCATGAATTGCTTTTGTGACTTAGTGGCATTAGCGGCATTAGCATGTTCCCACATTACTCAATTAGCTCACCAGCTAGAGTAGTTACTACTACTCCACTTACATTTATATTTAAATTTGCTCATTTGGCAGGCGATTTTATCTAAAGCAACTTACAAGTAAGGGACATCATTAAATATGCAATATACAACCACATATTTTGTGAAGACACATTGTGCCCTAACTCTATCCTCAGCCACCATGCCTAGCCCTTATTTTAACTTCTGTCTCAGCCTAATTGTGTTGTTCCTTAAGTCTTGATCCTGAAACAGCCTTTTAAAGCAGCAAGTGAACGGCCCAAGTGCCCTTACTTTCCAAAAATGTCATATTGGTCCTCACAAAGACAGAAGTACTGGAGTGCTCGCACAAACAAATAGTCACCCCGTCCCTCACCCTTCATTCTCACACACTCGGCTGGCAATCGGCAGCAGTACGAGCCTTTGCTCATGCATAGCTGAAAGGTAGTTTGCCCATGTGAATAGCATCGCAATCTACATACGCAACATAAATCAGGGCAAGCCAACGTGATGAAAGATTTAATCTTGGTGGTCTTCAGTGGACATGGAAGATCCATCTTCCAAGGCGAGAGGGTCCATTTCCCCTGACACCCCTGACAATGGCAGCTCCATCGGCAAGTGAGACATTTGGAGGCAGATGGTGTCTGTCTGAGAGCGGATTCTTCCTTTGAAAACCAAAGCAGTCCCATTTCTAAAAGTCTTCTGAAGCTGTAACTTTAAATATCTGGTTATCAAATTTTATTTCCAACTTTTTTTTTTTTTTTTTCAGAGAAACCTTAACATGAATGCAAACATCAGTGATCAACATTTCAGACAACAATCCATCAATCTATCTATAGAAAAAATATCTAATTGGAGTTCATTAATAGCACAAGTCAATGTTTTTAAATAAAGGTGCACTGGAAATAACAAGGACTTTTACAGCTCAAGACTTTTTTTTGTGCACAGATGGTAACTGACTGTGACACACCCCACACAGCTGCTGTATAATTTGTCCTTCGTCAGATGAGCTGCGATGTTGTTTGCCGATTTCCTATCACAGTCATCATTATTTTGAAGCTTCCTTCATATATCATTTATAGTGCATCAACTCATGGTGGCATTTTGCTGAATTAGGAGTCTGCTTTGTGAAGTATTTGATGACTTTGGTGCCCTCTGTACTGAATATTTAGAATTTCCTTTGAGAAATCCCAGCATGTGGGGAATAATTCTTGTTTTTACTGCTCTTTAGTGCAGGGGATTTATGCTGTAACTCACTGGTTGTGAAGTACAGTGTCAAAATATGCAAAAAATGTATTTTCTAAAAAATTGATGCAAACACTTAACTTGTCTCGTTGCATTTTCAGAGATGACCAGCATATAAAAGTCTCCATTTGGTTACATAAACTGTTTATATTTTAAATGTAAAGAAGCAGAACAAGAGGAATTTACATGAGTTGGAATCAATTTAGTCATTAAGTTGAGAACATATAACAGAACATGAAGGTAGAGTATATGGGCCTGAAACCCAATACACACCTACACAGAAAAACAAAATGAAGAAGAATATTTAGAAAATATCTAGTCAAAACTAAACTAATTCTGCATATGAAACAAAAATGTTTAACCCTGAATTATATGTCACGTCTCATCATCTAGAAACAAGATATCTCTGGCTTCTCATTGGAGAAGTGGTATTCTTTCTCTGGCTGTTGAGGTTTTCACTGTCCTGTATTTGAGATGAAGACCTGAGAATGTCAATTTTCAATTATAAGGATTGACAACAACCTGAAATATTCTGCCTCAAAAACTTGAATGGCTGTTTCATTTTGGCAAGTTTAAATTTGCAGGATTACGAAGTTAATTATTTCATTAGTGATTTTTAAATTTTGTTGATGGTGAAATTGTTTTCTTCATTCTTAGACTTTTTTTGTAGTTTGATGAAAATGTGGACGCAGCTTCTGGATCTGTCTCAAATGAATTTACAGTGTCTTGTAAGCCTACGCTGGCTGGGCCACGGCACAGTAATAAAAACTCCATTTATTGGTTCATACAAGGTTTTTCCCCTGGGATGGATAAAACGGGAAGGAATACATCCAGGCTGCTTAATCCATGCATACAGTACATTTCTCTATGCTGAATTGTATCTGTCGGTATGATCCATTTCCCTGAGCGCTCCCAGGCCACATGTGAGGATGGCCTGTGTGTACATCGTCATATATCCCACAATGTTACGAGATACACCATTAGTTTATTGCTCAGCCAGCATTGGCAAGCAAGTGAGCGTGAACAATGTGAAAAATTGAAAGGGGGAGAGAAACAATCTCTCCTGATAAATTGAGAGGAAAGATAGAATTACTGTTTTTGTTTTTTGTTGCTGGCTTGAACGTTACCAAATTAGTCTCAGTCTAAGACAACAGACATGATGAAGGATCTTTGGACACACATCTGATTGATTGCTGTGCATATAGAACTCAACCTGTCACAGCACAGAGGAGACTCATAAATGAAACACATTTGATCAAAGTGCAAATCTTCAGTTAGCGTTAATGTGAATGTCACCGTTGTTAAAACCAGCTGCTGCGTCTGCTGAGTTGCATCTATGACATTTGCAGAAGAAATGCCACCTCAGAGGTGCTCGCACACCTTCGCCGTGCTCGGAGCGATGGAAAAACAACAGAACAACAGCTTGCCACGGTCCGTTACCATGGAAATGTGTTCGACCTCGTTCAAAAGAGAAGCTCTCTCTTCCCTCTGAAGCACTGCTCGCTTTCACTCTGTCTTGAATCACACATGATTGTGTACTTGCTCCCTTGATAAAACACTACAGCTGTTTGTTTTATTCTCAAGGGTGACTTAAAATGGTGGTATGCATGGAAGAGCATCCCCTTCCCCCTCCCTGCCCCCTCCCTCTCTCGCGTGCAGCTACAGGGATGACACGCTGTACTCGAACATGAGAAACCCAGCTAACACTGTTGCCATGACAACCCAGCCAGAGGATAACTGTTTTACAGCACATAACACCACCCACCACCTTGGCTGCCTCAGAAATATGTTGCTCCTCGCTGCTCTGCTCTGTGTGGCAGCGGTGAGACGCTTTGGTAGCCTCACAGTTTCTAATCCGACCTGCAGTGATTCAACTTCTGCTGAAAGAGTTTCACTCCACCAGAGCTAAAGGAGAGAAGCACTAATGAACCGTCCTATTGTTAGAGCAACACAAGCAATGATTAATTGAAAATGTCACATCTGCATTGTAAATGTCACTGGTTTTAAGAGATGTAACCCAACAGACGACGTCGCCTCCTCATCCTCTCTGTTCCACTTTAGTATCATTTTAAAACAGAGATAAGTAAACATGGCCATGGTTTATCAGGGACATTGTCATCCAGCTTATGGCAGCCTCACCAATAAAAAGTCTCATCATCCTTGCCTTGTAAAACATCTGGAAAACACAACACTGAAGTAGGGCTGGATGAGACGCAAAAATATCATGTTGCAATTATTTTGGCAGATACTGTGATTGTGATATGAGTCAGGAATTGAGCTGGACTGGTCATTTTTGAATTTCATTTTCACTGAAAAAAAAAACAAAAAAACACAAAAATAATGATGATGTGATTTATGTTGGGCCTGTCCCAAACAAGCGTGTTCCCTCACATATGAAGGATGTGATTTGTAGGCCGGGGCGTCTCTGTAGCACCACAACGCCTCATTTATAATATGTTGTGACACATTTTACCTTTATCCAAAAAATGCAGCTCCTGGGATTTGGATATTTCAGTTGCAATTTTGATATGATTTCGATAAATTGTTCAGCCATACACTGAAGTACTCTTTTCCAGAGACTTTAGAGACTTTATTTAATTCTAATAATTAAACCTCAGTATATAAAGAGATGGTAGTCTTCTGTGTACATGCTCTTTTTCGTGTCAGCTGTATAAGTCGCTTTTATACCAGTTTTTTTATTTTACATCAGTTTGCAAATTATTCTTCTTCATCTCACTATTAATATACTATTAGTCCTGATCAATATTATGATTGATTACTATTACTACAACAGGAGTAGATCAGAGATGCCAGATTTCATTTTTGTATTCCAGTATAGATTGAATACATGTGTTTAGTATCATGCTTCTTCTCGTCACAACACTAATTAGTGTGCATATTCTCCCTGACAAAAAGGTAATTGATTGGCCAGCAGGCGAAGACATCCTGGGCTAATTTACTCCAATAGTCAATCAATTATCCTCTATCACAGCTTGTGTTAACAATCTTTGTAAATGAGCTGCATGTAATAATGTTTGAATTGTTTCATGTCTGTAAATCAGTCTAATGCACCAACAGAACTAGTCCTGCTCAGTCCTGGATCCAAAGACAGCTGTTCATATTATCTGATGCAACGAGAGGGTAAGGACTGTCTAAACATTTATTTTGACACAATCTCAACATCTTAATTTGAGACATAATGAACTATTCTAAATTTCTAAGCTTCTTATAATAAGATAAAAAAAACAATTATATTGATTCCTATCACGCTGTAATTAATGAGGTTAAACAATTAAGTGAGCACTATTTACCAAAGAGGAACAATTCTGTGAAAGGAGACTCATTAACAAGCATTAGGCATTAAACTTTGCAATCTCACTCTCTTGTAGTCAACATCACTTTGCTGCCGGGGCTTGTGAGGCACAAACAAATCCCTGTCCACGTCTGTCGGAATCAGTGTGATGTAAATGAATCTGATCCTCTATTAGCATCGCTGTCTTCCTAACACAGGTCTGTGCAGGAGGACTGGGTGCTGCCATCCTCTGCCCTTCATCCCCTGTGAAAGAACCTGAAGTGAAGTTTTAGATGGAGGAGCTTCTGTTGTCATTTCAGTTGCAGACACTTTTTTTTTTTTAAAGCTAAACAGCTTTCGAGATCTGCCATTTACATAATATCGTCCATGCTTCATTGGCTTCTTAAACGGGTGAAGCAGTCAGTGTGACATGAAACATCACCTTGATTGCATTCTGGTGACATTTAAGTGAGGTGTCACCTTCGTTAAGTTTAGCTGGCAGGCTGACGGCTGAGCTACGGCACAAACTACAAATGGCAGTGAAAATGTAGCTGGATAAAAGTGGAGGAAACAGGAAGTAAACTGCAGCAGATTGCTTCCTTATCTTTTTTGAAACTAGATCAGAAAAATGACTTTCTGCCAATCTGCTGAAACTGAAGGTTGAAAACTGGGTTTCACTGTGAAAAGACTACGTATGGAGTGGGACTACAGCTTTAAGTGTATGACGGTGAGTATGACAATGAGTTAATGAAATGTGTAACCCCTTCTGGTTTCAAAAAGCTCTTGCATCTTAAATCTGCACCATCATCGCTGTGTGAGCATTTCTGTGCCATTGCTGCATTTTAATGAGGCCAAGGCACTCAGGCCTCACTTAATAAACCTGAAGATGAAACATTGCCCCGGCTGTGCTATTGACGTCTCCGATATGAGGTGGCAGATTCAGGACATTCCTTGTGTACCTTCTGTCATCATTAGCTTCAGCCCGGGCAGGATCCTATCAGAATATCCATGGACGACCAACAATGTGAAACGCTGGGAGGAAGGGAGGGAGAGAGAGAGAGAGAGAGAGAGAGAGAGAGCTGGTGCCTCACAGGCAGATTGCTCACATGGGTGAAGATTCATTTTGGTTAACCATCCCTCCGTGCCATGATTGGCTGAACTAATGGCCCATAAACACACCTGATTACACAAAGGTGGTGAGACTGATTGGTGGAATGATAGCATCGCTCCTGAGGAATGTACCTTCGATAAGTCATTTCCACAGTGCAGAAAAAGAAAAATGGTGTCAAAGGTTTCTAACAACATCACAAAACTAGTTACATTAGTATTTATAATTTTATTCTAACTTGAACACTTGTTAAAAAAAAATAACTTCAAAAGCAAGAAATGGCACGAAACCCCAGGCTGCAGTGTTGTTCATAAAGGGCCAAATGTTTTCTATGTAGCCATGAGACAATCCTAGCATTTAAGAATTCCTTGGTCTTAAAGTAAAGGCTGAAGCTACAAAGTGGTTGGGCTCCAAGGAACACTAATAAAGGTTATACATATCCCTTTATTTTGGTTGAAAGCCAAACAGCAGAATGGTAGTTAAATAAGAGGGAAACCTGTGAATTATTTAGCACAAATACAAGGGGAAGGTACAAGAGATTCTGTTTTATCGGCTAATAATATTTTTTGCCCATTAATCTTTTTTTTTTTTCAAACTGTAGATATTTCATTTCTAATTTTGCAGCTAAATCCCTCCATTATTAAAGGAAGCAGGACAAACAATAGGAAGGCTCATTCAACACCTTCAAGCTGTTGAGTGACACGAACCCAAAGCCTTTATCTACCATTGTCATTTAATTTCATTGTATGAGATGGTTTCAT
This sequence comes from Trachinotus anak, assembly GCF_046630095.1. Taxonomy (NCBI): domain Eukaryota; kingdom Metazoa; phylum Chordata; class Actinopteri; order Carangiformes; family Carangidae; genus Trachinotus; species Trachinotus anak. The sequence continues at coordinate 7,498,251 of NW_027273872.1, read as the reverse complement.
TTTAAAGCTACTTATTCTTTGGTCTTTTTTCTCATTTACAAACAACTTCCCAGGGCCTATCAAGTTATATTAATCTGTGGACATACATTAAATATAGCTAAATTATTCAATTTTAATTTCTATATAGACTATATCTATTTTCAAGCTCACATTTTGTGGTGAAATATAATATTTGCTGGTGACTTGCACTTGGACGGATGACATCCTATTAGCATAAGTACTCTTGCATACCATAATCCTAATTGTAAACAGTCCATTGTATCTGTATGATATCTGAGATACAGCATAAGTCAGGTTTACAGCTTCCTCTATGGCTTTGGTGGAGATTTTTTTTTTTTGCCAACAAGCCCAAGACTGAAATTTTCTTCTTGCCACAGTGATTTCATACAAAGATACAGAGGTGAACAGAATGTGTATGAAAACAAAAGCAAACACAAAAACACTGTTGGAGGTGAGGCCCAAATTGAATCCGAACAGTAATCCACCAGACATAAGACTCACTATACAGTATATTTGGGCTGACCAGATGTGTCCAGTGGCAAAGCCATCTGATCCAACTCAGCACCAGATGGTGAGCAGTCGCTCTCTGTATCCTCTACCTAAGTGTTTAGATCAGGATATGAGAGTGGAGTGGAGGCGGAGGGGTGTGGGGGGCGGTGGGGAGGAGGGATGTGTGATTTTCGCCCTGAAGCGAGGAGCGGCTTTTAAGAAAGTCAAAGTGTTTGTGTTTTCAGGATTCCAGCCTCCGTCTCATGAGTCCAACACATCACATACGCACATACTGTGCAGTGTAATGTATGTACAGTAGGTAAAAAACATCAAAGTTTGAAAATCTAGGCTGGATTCAAACAGTGACAGTGAACCGCATTTCATCTTCCCTGAGGGAAAGTCACTGTGGAATCATAGCAGCAGGTTTCCTCCTGTGTGTGACAAGTGTTAGCAGGGAGGGGTAAGGAAAAAGTGGAGTGTGTAATAAATTGACCATAGAGTTAATGTAATGTGGTAAGACTTACAGCTCTGTGCTGTTTTGCTCAGGGAGCATGTCTCACAGCACCAGTGCATGTAGCACTATGATTTTCACGTGATGTTATCAGCTGCCAAGTCGCTCATATCCAACCCAAACTGCACACAATGGTTAGATTGGCCTTCAATTTATGTCACATTTACAAGAATCAATTCATTTGTTAAAACATTGAACCTCTTATTATGAAAGATACACGGGCATTTCCTGTTTGCTGATAAAAGCACATTGTACGGTGGCCCTGAGAGCTCAACACATTGCAGGTTAATAAAATACATGCAAATAGACAAAAACCCAAACCAACTCATCTTCATCAATTTGACAACATGTGTTGCAAATACTCACAACCAAATTCACAAACGCACTGCAACTGCACACAACACAATGACAGTGTTTCTGTGGGATGCACTTGCATGGGTGTATTATAATGAATATATAATCATCCATGCACAATTATTCAAGGCTTTTAACTTCAAATGTCACAACACATTAAACAAGTGCATCCCAGCCAGGTTCATCACTTTTTAATGTCCCCTGGAAGCACTTCTGTTGTGTTGTATTTGCAGCACAACTGTTGATAATTGATGAAGATGTTTCCTGAATTGTCTTGTGTTTTGTCTCTTTGCATGTGTTTTCTAAGATGCACTGTGTTGAGCTCTCAGGGCCACAGTGACATTGACTTCGTTATTAACCCCTACATTGATGAACTGTTAAGCCACAACCATTGAGTGAATACAAAAGAAATTATCAATAATATGTCTAGTAAAACAGTGGGTTATTTTCAGGAAGTGTAGCCCTTGGGCGACCATCCACTTCAAGAGTGTGGAAAAACATAATTTTCACATGATTTGATTTAATACAATAATTAACTTGAGGGTATGATGGGAAATGAACACAAAGAACTGGAGAAAAAGATACGGCGTGATTGGGAGAAAAGACAGATTATCTTTATAGAGCAGAGGGAAGTCAGCCATCTTCATGGAGACGTGTGACATTCATTAACACTCAGCAGTAGGAGGGGGGGCTCAAGGCATCTCGTCACACAGCATGTAAGCTCATAACTATGAGATTTATTCTCCTCCATGGCCTCCACAAAGGCTTAGTCCTGAGTTACCCTGCTGCTGTTGGTGGACAATATGTTATAATACAAAAATGAACGAAAAATACTTTTCAAGGGTAAATACTGAGTAATATTTTTTTGTGTATATATTTTGCATGGCTTCAAATGTAATGATTGTTGGTATAATACTGCAAACAGTAAATGATCAGATTATTTTACATAATAGGAAACTTTTTACATTGACTGCAGCTGAAATAGCATATGAAGTAGATGTGTAGGACTGAATGAATTTTTTACACACACACACACACACACACACACACACACACACACACACACACACACACACACACACACACACACACACACACACATATGTATAGATAATGGCATTACTATTGAAGGAAAAAGAAATATACAAATTGATTATATAAACAAAAACAAGTAAATAAAAAATATATATATATAAGGATATTCTGTTAACCACTAAAACCTGGTCCTTCATCAAGCCATATACTGCACAATAGGCTTGTCTAAGTTTGATTTGTCGTAGTATGAAAAGCATAGATGTTACTAATGACATTAACAATAGCTCCCAGTGAGGGACAGGAGACAGGGAGCCAGCATGGACTACGCCCTGAAACTGAAGCAGCTGAGTGGAATTCAAACATCATTTACACCTGTGCTTCTCCTACTGAGTCATGTCAAAATGTCCTCAGTGAAAAAGGCCTATTTAAGGCTCTGCACACCTGCAAACGTGTTTTCAGATTAAGCTGATTAGACCTGTGCTCGTGGTGAAGTTGGGAGGAGCCAAAGATGGGAATTATGTGAGGGAACAAAGTTGTAAGGTGTAACTGTTCTATTGCTAATTAAAATAGAAGCATTGATGCCATTTCTCCTGCTTTTTAGTATAACAAACCTGAGTGACTTTTTGGATTACTGGTGTTCTAAGTATTTTTCATTGGTTACAGTTACTGTCCTATGCCTGTCAATCATGTTGAACCTCTTAGATACTAAAACTACAAAAGACAGTCCTTTGGATCTGTGACGCTTTTACAAGCAGCACGTTATTATCATACATTTTACCTGACTTATTTTGTACTTTTAAGTACATTCTTACTTCTAGAAAAATCATTTTAAATAACAGTATTTTCACTTAAGTACAACTTTCCATCTCTGCTAAAACCACTCTGATATGGCACAAACTAACCTCCTTCTTTCAGCATCTGTACCAGCCTGTCTTACCATCCTAATACCAGCTCTTGAGTGTTGTAAGACTCTTGTTCTACTTGTAAGACTCTGGTTCTCCTGAGAGACAGACTAACTAATCACATTCCTTCTCATGTAAACCTCTCTGTCTTCTTAAGATGTTCATTAATTTAACTCAAGGTTAACAATTCATCCTCAATAAATGACACACACTGAAAGATAACAAGAGATCAGCCACTTTTATTTAGAAAGAGTCCCAAAAAATAAACAAGTTAGCACACATTCCATATACAAAATGTCAGTGAGAATAGCCTGAATATGCGATGAAATTGATAAGCAACTACTGTATATGTTTCTATTGTTGATTACAAAAACAACAGTGATAACAACAGTATAGTTTACCTCCCTGTTTGTTGCAGTGGAGGGCTCTTTATAGGTCAATTCCAGGAAAAAAACAGAAAATAAAATATATGTAATAATTAGAAGTGCTCATCAGTATAAGTTGTGTAAGTTATGGTAGATCTGTTTAATTGGGGAAAAAAAAAAAAATCTGTATTTTCTGAATAAGCAAAGTAGCTTTCATAATTTAATGCAAAGGGGCTATAATTTTTCATATTTAAACTTTTTATATAAAATATATGTATATGTTTATATTGTATATATGTCTAACATTGTATTTCCAACTTCAAACAGTTAACCTCACAACTTCAACATTAAAATGAAAACGCATGTTTGGCAGTAATGAAAGAAACTCATGTAGTATTTGCGGCAACAACATGCAACTGGTGCTACTTCATTGTCAGATCAATGCAAAAAAACATGGAGACTGGAAAACAAAGCGAAAAGGCTATTGTATTAGCACTGTCATTGCCACCAACTGTACAGCTAGTTACAAAAGTTACAGAATGTATCATTTACATTCACTGAGATGACAGTGATTGATTATATTAAGACTATATTCATATCTACTGGCACTAGAATTTGGCACTCTTACTTATTTGGCATTTTAAACCACCACGTAAACCATGTGGATGTTGATGCCTCTTTTTGATGTCACTTCAAAAGGTGATGCAATAATACCATACTATTTTTTGTTTTTTTGTTCTGCATTCATGGCATGTAAACAGATTAATTTCCTGTTGAAAGTAGAACATCAACCCTGGTCTTCATCAGAAAAAATACAAACAGCAAAAGCACTGAAGCAAACGGAGAGACAAAAGTATAAAGCAAAAATCGTTGTACCAACTCTAACAAGAAAAACATAGAAGGATTGATTCCAAATGTCAAGCATTGACATATATTTCATATCAACACCAAATGTTAAAGAATAAAATATACAGGAAAGTTTAGAATAGGAATTAATTACATGATTTCAGCATCTCACCCCCATATGTAATGTATTTGGCTTTAAAAATATGGAACTAGAAGCTGTTTAGTATTTTTTCTCTTTATACTCACACATTAAGATGTTTATATCCAACCAGTATGTAAGCAAGTTTATTTAAAAGCTATTTTGTGAAAATACATAAAAATATTTTTTTTTCAATAAACTTTTTTTCTTAGATTTTCTTAGAAAAAAGGACAATTTCACATCTTAATGCAGATGGTATCAAGTGTGCTTGAAAATCCTGTTTGGCGGTGGTGGCTACAGAAACAGTGTGTTTTTGACGACATCTTCCCCTGATGCGCACACCCCCATGCTCTTTCACATACACACACTCACACAAACACACACTCACACAAACACAGCAGAGATGACTGAAACTCTTGACTCCCAGAAGCAGCCATTGCCGTCAATCAAGCCCTCGTTTAAACCTCAGTCCAGTCCAGACAGATTGATAGGAAAGCATGGTGTCACCAGTTTAGAAAAAAAAGAAGCCTCCCTTTTATATTCCGAGATGTGACTCGCCCAGAGAGGGAGGCGTTTTATATGGTGCGAAATCGAGACAGAGAGCAACAATACAAGTCTTTGTGAGAGACAAAATGAAGACTCCATCTCCTACCTTTCCTTTTTCACCACACAGAGAGAAAAAAGTGCCAGAACAGAAGGAGGGAGGGGAGGAGGAGAAAAAAAAAGAAGAGAAAATCGCTCTATTGAAACCATTGTAAGGCACTCAGAAGTTTCTCGTTGATCAGGACAGATCTGTCAGGCTGACGTTTAGTCCCATGTCAGGTCTCACGTAAGGGACAGCGTGGACAGCTTTAGGAAACTCTGGAGTCATCACCCGACCATTCTCCCCAGTACTCCCAGTGACGGAAAGTCTCGCTTTATTCCTCATGGCATCCCCGAAAGTCATCTAGAAAAACACACAAAGTCACGTGTACGCGCAGACACAAACGCACACCACAAACATTAACACATTCATACACACACACACACACGCAAGGATCCATACACAAACAAGGAGGAAACATGTCAGCTTAGAGTATCTCCACATCAGTACGCTTAAAAGATTATAAA